>NC_085140.1:140536635-140570062 GCF_024139115.2 Armigeres subalbatus
ATTTTCGCAGTAAATACTACATTATGCTATTCCGTCTTGAGTTTCTTGAAAATTTGAAATCTGATAGAAACCGTCGTGTAACGCGCTGGCGGAGAGCGTCCAACGACAAAGTAATATCGGGCTGAAGGGCTGAAGGGAGCTCTTTATTTTGTATTCAATACTTTAACCTCTGTAGTGCTCGATAATTCTTTTTCTTTGTCATTTTTGGTTCTTCGATCTTGAATATGTAATTCGCTCCTTTTCCCCTCGCATTGCCGGCGTGCTGCTGGGCGCAGGGCTGGCGCGCTGATGGTGTCCCCAGCAGCGCCTGTATTTTCGGTTCAACGTGAATTGCACTGCTGAGTAGGCAATTGCGGCCCAGGGTGGGCCATCGCAATCTTCTTCGTCGTTCGACTGAGCTCGTGGCTGTCCACTGGTAATGAGATGTTGAGGAAGAGGCTGCCGCAAAAGGACCTAGTGTTGTTGCGTGCGCTTTTGAGAATAATGGTTTGCCTAAAACTTGACCGTAGATTACTGCCATGACTGTGAATAATATATTGGAGCTCTTGAGCAGCGGTCTTTTCGCCTGAGAGTATATTTTAGTACGCTTTTCTATCAGATTCATGAGCAAAAAAGACATGCAATGAATGATGTGCACTAAAGTTGCATTAATTATGGAATGTATATATTTATACTCATTAACAAGATTGTTTGCACCAATAATATACTTAGTGTTATTGAACAATTCAATGAACTTATGTTATATAACTTAATATACAGGGATGGACATAATAATTAGGATAGGCAAATTTTGGGTAAAATTATGTAAACTATCAGTTATCACCCATTGACAATTCAGACATGCTCTGAAATCAGAAAATTAATCCAGTTTGACGGTATGTCCATGGAACCGACTATGCCACCGGATTCCGGAGATACTGGTTTTTTCGGAGGTAGGTTCAAAACCGTAAATTTGAGGTGAATATTAGGAGAGTTGTGGTTAAAAATTGAATAATATTAGTAACCAAATGAAGTAGGGCTCGGATTGGAACCATATATTGAGATTTGGAATATCCAGAATCAGGAGATATGGCTATTTATTTACTATCGGTTCCGATCGATACTTATCAAAGGGTCAGGCCACAACTTCATTTGAATCTCGCTTTTGATAGACGTCCACTATGATTTTATTCGAAGGCCTTTAGTGTGTCAAGAATGCCAATTGCATAAAGGATCCTGGACGTGTGGATGTCCCGGGAACCTGTGAATGGGGACATTTAAATTTAGCACCAAAATCAGTTTCGACGGCTCTTTTCATGGTTTTCGATCAGGAAGGAAGGGAAGATAAATGGTCCATTGACGGCTCTGACCGCTTCGAGGATCTACGATTGGCCCCGGGAGCCTCGTTGAAGGGACATTTTAGTTTTACCACCAAAGCCAGTCATTCGATTTTTCATGGTTTTCGATCAGGAAGCGAAATATGAATATAAAATGGTCAATTGACCACTTAAACTATTAATATAAAATGGTTTTAACCACTTCCAGGACTCCACGAATTGGCCCTGGGAACTGTGGAAGGGACATTTTGGTTTACCACCAAACCATTCGTTCGACGCTCTTTTTCATGGTTTTCGATCAGGAAGCGAAGTATGAATATAAACCAATCCATAGTAGGCTCTGACCGCTTCGGATCCAAGATTGGCCCGGGAAATCGCAAGGGACATTTTAGTTTTACCACTGTTCGACCAGTCGTTCGACCCGATCGTTCGAGTTCTTTTTCATACAGATACGTATTTCGACCTCCATAATTAAGTGGTAGAACCAATGGATTGTACAAACTCGTCTTATGACAGTTAAAAAAGCTGTTGAGCTGAAAACATCGGAAGGACCAGCTCCCGGCTGAACTTAAACATGGCAGTGAGCAGCTTTATGAAGTTCTGACATATTATGTCGAAAATGTGGGAAGACGAGGAAACTACTAGCTGGTTGAGCTCATTTGCCCTCTCTTAAGAAAGGGCACAGACTGGAAGTGCCATCAAGGAATAACCTCCTTAATTCGGCGTACAAAATTTGTCCCGTATTCTGTTCAACAGATTGAGACGCTGAGGAGTCCTTCGTCGGCGAATACCAAGCAGGTTTCCGTGAGGGTCGATCAACGACGGATCAAATGTTTACATGAGACAAACTCCTTGAAAATTCCGGGAGTAAAACTTGCAGACACATCATATGTTTATTGATTTCGGCGGCGATGATTTAGTGAAACGAAATGAATTATGGCAAATTATGCTTAAACTAAACATGGTTTTCCGGCAGAAACTGATACGGATCGAAATCAAGTTTAAGGGTTGCGGATGAAATATCGACGAATTTGTTACCTCAGATGGATAGCAGGGTGATGCACCCTCGAATCTACTGTTCAATATAGCGCTTTAGGGAGCTATTGAGAGCTGGTGGCAAAGAAGCAGTACCATTATCACAAAATCGATATGCTCCTGGATTTGCGGATCATATCGATATTATCGGAATTGATCGCCGGCCGTGGAAGAGGCTTTTCGGCCTTAAGAGGGAGACAGGAGGATTGACTACGATCAATACCAGCAAAACGAAGTACATGGTCGCTGGCAATCAACGTGGGTTCATTAGTGGTGGTAGCGAAATGGTGCTGGATGGTAAAAATATTGAAGTAGAAGAATGAATTGTGACGTGCGATAATGATGTTACTTGAGAGGTGAAAAGGCGTATTGAAGCTGCAAATATGGGTTATTACGGACTTCGTAACAGCTTAAGTCCCGTATCTGAAACGAAAACAAACTCGCGCTGTATACTACCTGATTCTTCCGGGCTTTATACGGCCATGAGACATGGACGTTAAGGAGGCTGATCGAGAGCTGGAGGTTCGAGCTGAGTGCTGCGGACAATACTGGCGGTAAACAGAAGAATCATCTGGCGGTCGCTAGAATCACGAGTTGTACCAGGTGTAAAGGGCTGGATATTATTGTTATACAACACGGCAGACTACGGTGAGCTGGTCACGTTGTTCTTATGCCGGAAGAACGTCAAGCAAAGATAATATTTAGTAAATAACCTGGAAGAGGCCGCAGGCTTGTAAGGCCGTACACGATGGCTTTCTGCAGTTGAAGAGGACTGATGATGCTCAACGACTGGAAGCGATTGGCCCAGGATCGAGTTCAGCGGAGAAAGATATCCATTCGGCGTAGGTTCATGGAAGAGCTGAAGCCATCAAGTATACTCATTAAAGCTTTGAAAACACTCAATTATGTAATGGCAATCGAAGTGATTGGTATTTAAAATCTGAAAAATCTATAATTACTTGAACTTGACATTTTGCAGGACAAGTTTGATACTCGCCGAAAAATTTATCAAAGTGGACATACGATGTAATCGGAATGAGGAAAATTTTGTGTGTCATGAAAATTTACTATTTTGGATTCGATTTTCAAACTTGGGGAAGGGGAGTTTGACAGGTCTGCCTGAGAGGTCCAGGCCTCCCAGCCCCATTCCCCAACCTAGTTTGCCAATGATGATGACCGTATTCTGAAGCTGAGGCGTTTGTTGACTTTGTGTTCCTTGTCATGTTGTTGATTGCCGTAATTGTTTTGTCAGCACTTTGTCAGAATCGAAAGACACGTTATTGATTTGTACTTGTGGGTTCAAAGTGTTCCGATCCTTCGGCAAAAGATAATTAACCACCATCCACCATCTGCTCGTTGTGATTCCTCTAAAATCTGGGTATACCGGTGGGCTCGCTATGTCTTGGGATGTCACTTTGATAATGGTCATGCCTCGAATTCACGCGTTGAGTATGACGGGATTCTCCTTTAGACTGGACCAAAACTGCGACATCTCCGATTCCGAAAAGTCTTCGTCAAAGTAAGCTTTTAATTCGGATTTAGTAGAGAACTTCTTCGCTGATTCCCAATATTCGTTTGCCTTCCCTTCGGACATCGCTAACGTTACAAGATCGTCATCTGCTGTAGATGGTTCGAGGATCTCAGTTATGTTCATCTCGGAGATCACGAGCAATTCATTATTTTAGCAGCATTCAGAACCATCCTCACCATAATTCTCTGCTTATACTGTATTAATCGACCAATCGTTGACCACATTGTTGTGATACGGGTCTCAAGACGTCGCGCATGCGGGTATATATGTGCTTTGGGGCATACGCATCCATCACTCTCAGCGGTGCATTCAATCACAACGTCCTTACAGCAGCCACTGCAGCCGAATACACGATAAGCTGCAGCTCTTGGAGTTTCTCCACGGTTTCTAGGTGTTCCTATTTCATTACCAAAAATGATATCTATTCATAGTAAATGATAGAAATATTGAAATAACACATAAAAGAAATCACCTGGACCATAAGAACATATCTGAGCATCCCTATTATGCATACGATGATAATTTCGTGCCTGATGGAAACTTCACTTCGGTGCTTCAGAAATGTTTTCAAGCATGTTGTCTTGAACTTGTTAAAATAAATGTAAACAATGATGTTCCATGCCGCGTATCAACTCTCAGCTATATCCTCCGAGTATTTATCTTTCACTTACGTCTCACATCGAGGCTGAGATGCTAAAGATCTCAAATTGTCTGAATCAACCAAGGCTTCTATGATGTCCCAGCCTCGTACCAACCAATTATCACTCGAGTATTTGTCTTTCACTTGCGTCTCAATTCCAGGAATATGAGATGTTGCAGGATCTCCAAATTGTCCTGGAGTTTGAGGTAAAGTTCATCAATCAACCAAGGCTTCAAGATGTTCCCTCCGGGAATCCACCCAGTTATGTCCTTCAGTATTTGCCTTCACTTGCGTCTCAACTCTGATATATGAGATGTTGTAAAATCTCCAAATTGTCCTGAAATTTGAATAAATGGTGTATGAATCAACCAAGGCTTCCATCATTCTAGCCTCGGTACAACCCAAATACCTGAGTATTTGTCTTTTACTCTACAAATAGAGGTCGCCAGTCCATATTCGCGGCAGCGTTGTCGAATTTTGCTCGAGCATGGCGTGAATCGGCGTGATTTTTTAATACGTTTCTTTGAGAATATTTTTTGCTTTTCTTCGGGATATTTCAAGACTAATGTCTGAATCTCTCAAATTTCGCCTGAATCTGATGAACTTCTTCCAAAAATTCTTTGTGTGTTTCAAAATATTCATTTGGATTATTTATTTTTTTTGTGTCTTTATTAAGGAGACTCAGCCCGATATTTGAAATAATTTTTGATTGTTCACGGAAACTCTTATTTTGAAAGCTGAGGTTTTCGGAATAACCAACAAGCTCTTTGGTAATCCAAAAGAAAATTGTTTTGAACTCAGCAGATTTTTGATTTACGTAAGAAATTATGGTGTTACTCGGAAAATGTTCGAATATTCGCGAAAGTTTCTTGTTGAGTTTTGTGAATATTTTTCAAAATTTAATAAGAAAATTCTTCACAATTGCAGAGAGCGCGGTAGTAGAATGAGTCTTAACGTTAGGCTCAGTCTAGAAAAAATAAAGGCGTACAGTTTGGCATGACCATCGTTAAAACAGAAAATTCTTCAGAATATCTGCAGAAGACTCTTTGGAGTTTTCATTGAAAATTCTCTGAAGTTTTCACCAGGAATTCTTCAGGTTATTATGGAAAATTCTTTAAATTTCCGCACAAAAATATAAAATCTTTGGATTACAATATTGCTCGAAGTTTTCAAGAATTTCGCTTGGATTTCACAGGAAAATTCATTGTACAGCAGACGTTTGATAACTGCAAGTCATTTAACTGCAATGCTTTTGACCTGCAATTCGATGAGCAACAGTTTTGCCTTTATCAACGCTGAACTTCAAAACGATGTCAAACATTGTGCTGCACAAATTATGCACTTCTATTGCATCGACGTCGACTGACAACTGTTTGATGTCTAGCATGCGTTGCAGTTATCGAACGGAAGTCGCTAACTGAAACGTAAACTTATGTTGTAGTTAGAAAAATAAATTAGCGCAGCAGTTCTCAACCTGGGATACATGTACCCCTGAGGCACCTTTGCTGGCCCTGAGGGGTACATCAAATAAGTCGTAAAGGCAGACGAATTACAATTCCAATCAAAATTTATTGATAAAGTTTTGATAATTGTGTTTTTTATTCCAAAACTTTTTTGTACACTGACCCACAATCATGGCTCACACACTAATATAGTCATTTCCATTCACCAACATGCAAATTGGAGTAACCTATTGTTCTAAAGACCCATAAGTGGGGTCAGTGCATATAATATGAATGGCGATTAGTAAATCCAACAGAATCCTGCTCTCCACAACCAGCTAACAGATTTCTTCCAAGCAGCTCGAAGGCTTCTACAAGACTGGAGACTCCTTTCAAGTCAAAAGGTCTGTCGGAAACTCCTTTCAAGAGCCAAGCCTCTTTCTTAAGACACTGGAAGCCTCCTTTCAAGAGGCCTGGAAGCCCTCAAGAGGGCTTGAAGCCTCCTTTCAAGAGCCTGGGCTTAATTTCAAGAGGCCTGGAAGCCTCCTTCAAGAACCCTAGAAGCCTCCTTTCTAGAGGGCCTGGAAGCCACCTTTCCAAAGGCAGAACTCCTTTCAAGAGTGTGGAAGCTTCTCTACAAGAGTTGGGTTCAGTGACGAGAAATGTCATTTCGATGTCATGGGACTAATTTGCTATAACTTTTTTCACACATTATTTACAATTATGTGGACACTCAAAGGACCCTATAACTTTTCTAGGTCACTTTCTCTGAATCAGATATTGGCGGCGTAAGAGCCGAATTAGTGCCAAATGACACTTAATGTCCATGACCTACCGTGCATTTTTAAATGCTCTCATGGTTAGACTTTTGTATTTAGAACAAAAATCTTCTACGAAGTTCTAGGAGCTTTTAAGCATTAAATATTTATCTAAAATCCAATTGTTAATAACTTCTAAAAAAGTTGATAGCAAATTAGTAATTGCAACCTCGACATTTTTGACATTTCCGTCACTGTTCAGAGGCCTTTTATCAAGACGGAAACCTGCTTTCAAGAAGCCCGATAGCCTCTTTTCAAAATGCTCGGAAGCCTTCTCAAAATCTCAAGGCTTCGCAGATTCGAAGGTTCTTTTCAAGAGACTCAAGCTCTTAACAAAAAGGCTCGAAAGCCTCTTTAAGTAAGTTGTTTTAGAGGCGGAAGCCCACTTCAAAGAGACCCGAAGCCTACTCTTTTAAAGGGCTCGGAAGCCTCCTTTTGAAAGGTTTGGAAGACTCCATTTAAGCGGCTAAATGTTTCCTTTCAAAGGCTCCGGAAACCTTTTCAAGAGAATCGGAATCACCTTCAAAGAGGCTCGAAGGTACTTTCAAGAGGTCTTTGAGGTCCTTCAATATGCAGTACTCTCAACAAGATGCTAGCCTACTTTCAGCTAGTGATGGGCAAGGTTCAATTTAATGAGCGGCTCTGTAACAATGCAGTTATTGAAATGAGCCGACTAGCAATACGTAACCGAACGAAGCAACAGCTGAACGAAAAAACGGCAGGACGCGACGAATGTTACTCTCAAAGATAAGGGTATGCGGCGATATAGAAATGTTTCGAGCATTATTATTGTCCGGGTTGGGGATGAATGCCGAGCCTTCCAAACTATTCCTTATCCGAGCGGGCTGCCTTCAACTCGCTATTTCTGAGCGAGTTGGATTGGGTGGACACAATCGAACTCTGCCACAATTACGACCTTCTTCCTCGATTCCTGGTTCCAATAATTAGCACACGCGACGAACAAAGCAATTACACAATTTATTTAAACGAAAGTTACACGGATTTAAGTAAGTTACCTTCAGCGTGTGTTTATAGATTCACACCTCAGCATGCGTGCAGCAGGGACTACGTCCAAGGGCTTGACGATCCCTCCCCAGCCCATCTTGCGAATTGTGGTGCCCGCCTAGGATGTGGTGGGGTTTGGTTAAACCTCTATAAAAAGCTGCATGTATCCGCAAGTAAACTCCACCAAAGCGACCATGTGCCACTTAAAGCGCACAAGCCCAAGTCCTGGTGTTAGGTGGGACGCTAAACACGACACGACGGCCCTCCGACGAGACAGGAGGTTGGCGCAGGGCCAATAAGTCGCCTTTAAAAACAATCATTACGAACGACATAGAAGATAATACGACTCGATACAATCGACAACGACCTAGGCGACGAATAAAGAATGACGATTGGAAACTTTTAACATGGAACTGCAAATAGCTAGGCTTCGCATGTTGCGACAGGATAATCTACGAAGAATTACATCCCCGCAACTTCGACGTCGTAGCGCTGCAGGAAATCTGCTGGACAGGACAGAAAGTGTGAAAAAGCGGGCATCGAGCGGCTACCTTCTACCAAAGCTGTGGCACCACCAACGAGCTGGGAAACGCCTTCATATAGTGCTGGGCAAGATGCAGCCAATCAATGCAAGGATGTGCAAGCTGAGGATAAAAGGTCGTTTCTTCAACTATAGCATCATCAACGTGCACTGCCCACACAGGGAGATCTGACGACGAGAAAGAAGCGTTCTGTGTACAGCTGGAGCAGACATACGATGGATGCCCACCGCGGGAACGGGTGGGAATGAACGCTCAGGTAGGTTGGGAGGAATTGCATAGACCGGTCATCGGACCGGATAGTCTGCATACTGCATCGAACGTCAACGGCATAAACGATGCATAAACTTTGCAGCCTCCCTCGGAATGGTAGTCCGAAGCACGTTCTTCCCCTGCAAGAATATGCACAAGGCTACATGCAAATCATTAGTAACGGAAAACCAAATCGATCACGTTCTAATCGACGGCAAATTTTTCTCCGACATCACGAACGTCCGCATTTATCGCAGTGCGAAAATTGAATCCGACCACTACCTCGTTGCAGTATGTCTGCGCTTAAAACTCTCGACAACAACAACAAAAATAAGTGTGAATCGGTGAGCAGCAAGCCATGACTTGGCCGCTTATTGACAGATCTCCGTGGAAAATGGTTTGTGGTTTGGAAACTCACAAGAAGCGTCTGAAAAACCGCCAGATAATGGATTCTTTTTTGGAAAACCACAAGGCTCGGCTGGAAAACCCCTGGATAACGCGGCTCGAATCGGCGTGGTAAAAAATTATTTTTCAAACAATAATGTACCCGTGTTTAAATATTTGCATTTCTCGTGCACTAAAATCGGTGAGCATAATTTATACCTATTTAGTAAGCTGTCAATTTTTACACTGCAATGTGGTAAGAAATTGTGCGAAATTATGGTGGTTTGTTTTAATAGTATGCCGCTCATAAAAAAAAATCTACTCCTCTGCTTATTTTGAGTCGCAACCAAAAATAAGTGCCTGTGAGTCGCCTAAGAAAAACATATCTCCAATAAAAAAGCTACTTTGGTATTTTTGAGAAATTGGCCGCCAAGTGGTGGATTCTGGCGGTGATTTTTTGAAAGCATGTGTTATTTTTACGACGGATAAATTTTACTCATCTATGAGAGTCTTGGAAAATGGTCACGAGAGTTGTCATTTTGATGTAAGGAACAATAATTATTTCTTTTGAAGTTTTTTTTTTTTTTTTTTTTTTTTTTTTTTTTTTTTAATTCTTTATTAAAGTGTTTCTTTTAAGGTGGCTTGCGTCGAAATGAGGCTTTCCGCGGAATCCCATAAAATTGTACAGATATTCTACATGGATTTGAAAAAAAAATCCTTTCAAGCTTCAGAAGAATTCTCTTTAAAATACCAGAGTTTTGAAAGCATTCCTTCGAGAATTCTGGAGAAGTTTTTTGCAATTTTTTACAGGAACTTCTTCAAGAATCACTTATATTTTTTTTTGAAAAATTCCTTCTTAATCCTTAAAGGCGCAAGGCGATTTTTTTAGAAATCGTTGGAGATATTTTAACGTAAACAACCATAGAAATCATTAACATTAAACGTATTTTCAGTGTGTTGTTTTGAAACAACATTACGCATTTAAGGGTTAAATATGTACCATGTTAAGATTCACCTAAGGATACTTCGACATTTTTTTCAGAAATTGCTTTACGATTATCTCCAGAGAATTCTCTTAGAGTTTATTCATGAATATTCTCAATGGTTCGTCCAGGAGTGTGTAATTCCTAGTAAAAATACTAGCAAACATCCTGAATTGTGCATTTATTTGCCTGGCAGTTACAAAAGGAAATGATGTTGAAAATGATTTATTAATGCGTGTTACGGTGTTAGTATTTTTGGTACCTCCTTAAGCTTGTGAGCATTATCGTGTTAGTTTTGTGACACAGGAATGCAAAAATGGTAAATTGGCTTAAAAACTTCACAGCTAATAACTGTGGAAGTGCTTAATGAACACTAAGCTGCGAATCGGCAATTATCAAAAGGAAATATAATTGCAAAAAGAGGAACAGAAGAGATAATTCCAACAGGATATACCAGAAATTTTCGGGAACTGATAAAGGAAATTTTCCAGGAGTTTCTCTCTCTTAGAAATTTTGAGAAAGTAATCCCCCTCTCATCAGAATTCTTGGATAAGAGATTCACAGGAATCCTTTGTAGAAGGAACTTTGCAAAAGTCCTATCGAAAGAATTTCTCAGAATGCAAGGGAAAGAGAATTCCTATCATGGGAGATCAATTTTCCCATAGTTTGTGAAGGAGATATTCCCCAGCATCCTCGGAGGAGCGATTCTTCGAAATTCCTGAAGGAGGAATTCATCTCTTAAATTCTAGAAGGCCGTACGAACGAGTTGCCGAATAATATGCAATTATTTCTAGAAGAGTAGTTACTTACAAAGCAAGACCATGCTGAGGGTAGTTGGATTCTATTCCCGGTGCCGGTCTCGGCAATTTTCGGATTGGAAATTGTCTCGACTTCCCTAGGCATAAAAGTATCATCGTGCTAGCCTCATGATATACGAATGCAAAAATGGTAACCTGGCTTAAAAACCTCGCAGTTAATAACTGTGGAAGTGCTTAATGAACACTAAGCTGCGAGGTGGCTCTGTCCCAGTGTGGGGATGCAATGCCAATAAGAAGAAGAAGAAGTTATCTAAAGCTCGTGCGAGAGCAATTGCCCTGAACTTTTGGAGGGTCCATTCCCCAGAATTCGTGAATAGGTATGTATTCCGGGGAGTTTTCATATGGAAAGAATTATTGAATGATGACTTTCTCAGAGTATCTGAAGGACATATTCTCCAAAAATCCTAAAGCAAGAATATTCTACAATTTTTGCAGAACGACTGCTCAGAATTCGCAAAAGAGGATTCCCTTCAGAATATGTGGAAGGGTATTTCCTGAGAATTCGAGAAAAACCACTTGGGTAGAGAGGGGTTTATTAGAATTCTTGGTTCAAAATGTTCGAAGAGTCAGTTCCCCAGCAATCATGGAGTAGGAATTCTCTAGAATTCATGAGGAAGAATTTTCGAAGTTTCCCGAAATCCTTGAAGTAAGACATCTCCATATCTTCTGAAGGGTTATATAGTCAGAACTCCTGAAAAGGAATTCCCCAGAATTCTTAGAGAAGGTTTTCTTTACTACAAAGCATAGATTAACTTGGTTTTGGTTTCTTGATGATATATGAAATTTTTATTGGCCTTGACAAGAATTGAAAAATATTAAGTTTCAATGAAATTGGCAAATTGCTGGAGAGTGTCCGAGTCGATTGATATATAAATCTTTAAAATCCATAGAAAGATAAAGGCGCAAGTAACGTTTGAAATCTTCCCTTCCAGCGTAACCCGACCAGTAGATAGTAACAGATTTATATCAGACCTTGTTATTCTGTTACGGTAGTTTTTCATAACAGCGGTTGTTATAAAACATGTACCATTAGTAGTTAAAATAACAAAAATTGTAACAAAATCTCTTTTAGTTTTAACAAAAACATTACTAAATACGTTATTTATTGAACAAAAATATAACTCATTGTGTTACATGAAAAGTGGTGAAAATAGCTTGTACTATAAGAAATTATGTTCTTGAAAAGATTCTGATTATCCATAATGTAGGCAATTAACTTTGTCCAGCTGGCTCAACTTTGAATGTAGGTTCGAGTTATACTGTAGGTGGTACCTTCGTTTTTTCCAATTCCTATCTACCAAAAATGTAGGCAATTTTTTTCGGTAGAAATAAACATAACACATTATGTTATAATCATGTTATGACGATCATGAAACTTTCTTTCCTCCATCTTTGGCAGAGAATTTATAACAAAATTATTGCAAGTTTTGTTATTTGTAACACATATTGATATAATTGTGATAAAATTTTGTTATGACTAACTGGTCGGGAACGCTTTCGATTTCCAAAAATTCAAATGACACCCAGTATTAAGCATATGCGGTATTTCGAAAAATTTCGTTTCAGGTGGTTCGAAACGAAATTCCGCGGAATTTCGCGGAATTTGAGCATGGCGAAATCTGGTTTCTTGATTTCGTTTCGTTTCGAAAAATTACAAAAATTTCGTTAGAAAAAACTAGCTTCAAACGAAATTTAACGGAATTCCGCGGAATTTCGAAACAAATTTAAACTTAAATCATACTTTATATTATCAAAAATTTTGGCTGCGCCGCTGAACTATATCGTAAAGTTGTTTTCAAAACTTTAGGTTACACACATTTTTCTATTAACGCTTACTACATAACCCCATTATAAGTAGACAAATACGTATGTGGTTTTCTTTTATAAAACGTCTTCAGTGTATGCAAGATTCAAATTTAATTTTGTACTATTTGCACAATATGAATGCGGAATCGATCGTGGGAATGCAGTGAATGAAAAAATCTACCTCGCGTAGCAGAAATTTGTTTAACCAGTGTGTTAGTGATCACGCCAGCTATTGTGGGAGAACGCGAAGTGATAAAACTAATGTCTGCACCGAAGAGCACAAAATTATTTAGTTCGGAATCGATCGTGTTGTAGAAGCTTCATAAACGAAGTACATTGATCTTGCGTTAGATATGGGTCTGTGAAATTCATTCTGAAATACTTAGCTTTATGCATTTTAGAAAGGTGCACAGGATTCTTCTAGTGAGCAAATGTATGCTATATGGAAAGAAAAGGTATTCTAAATAGAGGTAATAAACTTTATGTTTATTACCTCTATTGTATTCTACCAGGATTTGCGTAACAAATGTTTCATGTGCCGAGCGGAAGGTCACCGGAAGGATGCGTGTCCATAAAGAACAAAAATGAGCGATCAAAAGGATCGATCAATCGGAAAGAAAGAGGCGAATATGGCAACGCAAGATGGGCAACGGAAATCGTATTCCGGTGTCGTTATCGGATTTGATGCAGCAAACAGTCAAACATCATCGGATGCAGCGCAGAACGACGTAATTAAAGTGGCTGAGGAAGAAGTGATTGGATTGGATACCAATTCAACTGAACGGATGAAACCATTTGAAATTGCCAGTCTCAGTTGAACTCTTGTTCAAATAGGACGTTTATCTCGTGCGCTCACAGCAAATAATTTTGAAAATTCAACGACGTGTAAAATTGCAGCTCACCCCATCAAACGAATTAACATTCGATATTCAATTAAATTTGATTGAATTTTACAAGCAAGCACCGTTTAAATTGATTTCGATTTAAAAGAATAGTGAGATCGATTGAATGTTACGTTTATTTGCATGCTCCAAATATGTGCATGAAAATACATTTAAAATCACAACACATTTTTATCTGTCTTCAGAATAGTCAACTGTTACTGAAGCGTTCTTTTATTTCAATCACTACCTTTCTTTTGTGTCAGTTTTTTTTGTTCTCGGTGAAGGTACACATAAACCTATCGAATCGACAAGAATTCGTCCCATCAAAATGACCCCTCCAAAAGGAGGAGGAAAAAAGAAAAAGGCAACCGGCGATACGCTTCCCAAGCTTGAAGGTCATCGTGAAGGTCCGAAATTCGTGGTCGTCAAACGCGTGGACAGGAAAGATGCATCTTTCGAAAAGGTCAGTCCCATCTTTATTCAAAACGGAATCAAAAGTGCTTGCGGAGATCCACTCAACGTCATTAAGCTACGTGACGGAGCGCTGTTAGTCAAAACCAGAAATATCAGCCAAGCGAACCAACTTCTCCGATGTAAGATGTTGTTCGATATGGAAATTATCGTCGAAGAGAACACGAAGCTGAATCAGACGAAAGGCATCATCACATGTGCAGATTTGAGGTATGCTACTGAAGAGGAGATACTGGAAGATCTACAGGAGCAAGGAGTTTGTAAAGTCGACGTCATGAAACGGAAAAGCGAAGGTAAACTCGTCTCAACCAACAGCTACATCATCACATTCAAGTCCACCGGTATCCCGGAGACAGTCAAAGTCGGCTACCACGTTCTCAATGTGCGTCTTTTCATCCCCGACCGATGAGGTGCTACAAATGCCAGTATTTCGGACATTCATCGAAGTTTCGTACAAAGGAAGAGGTTTGTAGCAACTGTTGTCGAGTAGGTCACACTTCCGAAGACTGTTCAGGAAAAACGATATGTAGAAACTGCAATTCAACAGAGCATGCGTCATGGTCTAACAAATGCAAGGTATTCGAAACCGAACAAGAAATCACGCGAATCAAAGTTACCGAAAATGTAAGTATTAGGGAGGCTCGGCAGTTGTATAAGATCAGATTTCCCAATAACAATATCACATACAGCGAAGTGGTTAGAGTCAGTCAGGTAGATAACTCACGCACTAGATCAGATCCAGAGAGTCAGCCAGGAATTATATCTCAGAATTCTCGGAACTCCCTCGCGTTCTCACCACGGCGACATACAGACACTCAGCTCACATTGACAAGTACATCGCACCCTGGTGTAGTGCTCGATGATAGAAATAGGACTAACGACATGGACTATCAAGTAGCTAAAATTTCTCGCCCTCTCTCTCAAGACACGAATGATCTCGTAGATTTTTGAAATGATGCCAAGCGAATGAAAGGCACTCAATCATCCTCGAGTGGCAGTAGTAGAATCTCGGAGCTCGATGCTTCCCTCTCTAGCAATGGATTCTAAAAGCTCCATTATCCAATGGAATTGCAATGGCTTTTTCAATAATTTTCAAGAAATTAAACTCTTGGACGCCAAGTTTCATCCAACCGTTATTTGCTTACAAGAATCACACCTAAAGTATAGTAACTCAGCTTCTTTCCGAAATTTTGATGTTCACAGATGTGACTTTGTATCTGATAACGATAGAGCACGCGGTGGTTGGTCAGATCACAATTTTTCTCCCGAAGCATCCAAGTGAGTACACAACTCCAAGCTGTTGTTGTCGAACTTCTCCATCCTTGCAAATTTACTCTATGTAACATTTACCTCCCTCCAAATGAAAATATTTCCTACGAAGACCTAGTTAAGCTGATTACACAATTGCCGAAGCCGTTCATAATTGTCGGTGATTTCAATACGCATCATAGCAACTGGGGATCAAAGTTTACCTCAGTCAGACGTAAAATAATCGCTAAATTAATCTCAAATTTCGATCTCAATCTCTTCAATGACGGAAAAGGCACTCGTTTAAATCCTACTAACGGTAACGAAACATGTATTGATTTAACCATTTGTTCGGCAGCTTTAAGCGTTTTTTTTATCATGGAATGTCCATCACGATACTTGTAATAGTGATCATTATCCCATCCTTTTAACACCACTCAACACTCGTATAGTAGATGCAAAACGTCCCCATTGGATTTTAGAAACAGCTGATTGGAACAAGTTCTCCCAACTCGTCGAATTCAAAGACACGTTTTTCGACAAATCAATCGATGATCAGAATTCTCACATCGTAAATGCTATTATTAATGCCGCGAATCAATCTATAAAAAAATCATCCGCCAAAATTGGACAAAAAAGCGTTCCTTGGTGGAATTCTTCTATATCAAAGGCTCTAAAAGACAGAAATCACAGTTTAAACTTCTTCAAAAAACATCCAACATCTGCTAATGAACAGCGTTTCAAAATATGTAAATCTAAAGCTAGGGCTCTCATGCGATATCATAGCAAACAATCGTGGAGAAAAATGGTGGCGTCAATAAACTCTAATGTTCCCCAGACTCGAATTTGGAAACAAATCAGAAGTATTAATGGGAGACATGAAACCAATAAATTAACATCTATAAAGCATAACGACTCCATCATCTCGATGGACTCTATGGACATTGTTGAGCTTCTAGGGAAGCACTTCTCTAATGTTTCTTCTTCTAACAACTATTCTCCATCCTTTAAAAAACATAAATCAATTATGGAAAAAACTTCTTTCAAGATAATAGATAACACTGAACCATACAACAAACCAATCACAAAACTCGAGCTCCAATCATCCTTGAATTTAACAAAAGGTTCTTCTCCTGGATTTGATATGATTCATTATGAAATGATAAAGCATTTATCTCAACCTTGTAAAACGTACTTATTAAAATTCTACGACCGCATATGGTCACAAAAAGTGTTTCCCGACGAATGGAGACTTTCTATACTAATCCCTATCATCAAACCCGGTAAAGATCCATCACTAGCATCCAGCTATCGTCCAATATCTTTGACAAGTTGTTTGTGTAAGCTCCTCGAAAGAATTATTAACAAAAGACTTTCCTGGTACATGGAATCCAATAATATCTTATCTAATTTCCAATTCGGTTTCCGTCGCGGTCGTTCCACGATTGATAGTCTAACTATTCTAGAATCTGACATACAACAATCTTTCTTGAGAAAACAGCATACTTATGCAATATTCTTCGATTTGGAGAAAGCTTACGATTTAACATGGCATAGATGATTTTGGACAAATTAAAATCAATAGGAATAGATGGTAATATGTTGAGTTTTATAATGAATTTTCTTAAAAACCGTAAATTTAGAGTATTGCAAGGAAACACATTCTCGTCTTCATATGAATTAGAAAATGGAATTCCTCAGGGTGCTGTTATTAGCGTTATTCTTTTCCTATTGGCAATAGACGATATTACTAAGCAAAATGATCCAAAATGCAGAATGTTACTCTATGCAGATGATATAGTATTATATATGTCATCTAGCTATCTAAAATCGATTCAAAAACGAATTCAATTAACAATTAATAAAATGCAAAAGTGGTTGTCCAACCATGGATTTCGAATTTCAATTTTAAAGACCTCCTGTATGCACTTTTGCAGAAGAAAAAAACATAGTTCGAATCTTTCATTCCGCATTAATGATGAAAACATTCGGGAAGTTGAGGAAGTAAGATTTCTCGGCATGATTTTTGATAAAAGGTTGTCCTGGCGAACTCATATTGAGCAAACGAAAAAAAGATCTTTAAAAGCTATGAATATCATCAAAACATTATCGCACATCAAATGGGGTTCTGATCGTAAAACACTAATAAAATTACACAACTCTCTTGTTTTATCTCGCTTAGAATATGGGGACTGTATATACTCATCAGCATCTTCAAATCTTCTGAAGTCTCTGGACTCTGTACACCACCAAGGTCTGCGTTTAGTGAGTGGAGCATTCCGTTCTTCACCTATATCAAGTATACTAGTGGATACACATTTTATGCCTTTGAATGTTCGAAGAGATCAACACATTTTATTCCAAATGGCCAGAATTCTACGTAATCCAACTCATCCTATGATAGAATCAATACAACAAACATCCATGGATAGTAACACCAAAAGTCAAATATTTCCCGCAAGGTGTTTTAGAATACTAAATAGTATTAATTTAGAATTACCAAAGATTCGAACAGAAAACATCGGAAAAAATGCTCCATGGTTACTTCAAAAACTTGATATAAATATTGAACAAAATGCTTTTCCAAAAACAGTACAAACACTAATATTTTTAAAACTATGTTTTGCCAAATGCGTCATGCGAATTCTGATTATCGATTCATGTTTACTGATGGCTCAAAAACGAACTCTTTGTCTTCGTGTGCCTTTTTCGACGAACATCTTCTTCTTCTTCTTCTTATTGGCATTACATCCCCACACTGGGACAGAGCCGCCTCGCAGCTTAGTGTTCATTAAGCACTTCCACAGTTATTAACTGCGAGGTTTCTAAGCCAAGCTACCATTTTTGCATTCGTATATCATGAGGCTAACACGATGATACTTTTATGCCCAGGGAAGTCGAGACAATTTCCAATCCGAAAATTGCCTAGACCGGCACCGGGAATCGAACCCAGCCACCCTCAGCATGGTCTTGCTTTGTAGCCGCGCGTTTTACCACACGGCTAAGGAGGGCCCCTTCGACGAACATAAAAATGAAATTAAGAAAATTAGACTGCCTAATTACTGTTCTGTGTATAACGCTGAACTTACAGCAATTCTTAATGTCGTTAAATATATCTCATCAAGTAGCTTCGATAAATATTTTATAATAACCGACTCATTGAGTGCCTTACTAACACTTTCTGATCATTTCTCAACGCATCCCATAATACAGTCAATATTTAGGAACATTTTTCTATGCCAACAGAAATCAAAATCAATTAAATTTTATTTTGTTCCAAGTCACGTAGGCATTCTTGGTAATGAAATTGCAGATAAAGCGGCAAAAGAAGCATTGAGTGAATCAGCCTCACAAGGTGAACTATTAGCGAAGGATTTCAGAAATGCTTTTAAAACAAAATTCAGTAAGTTATG
Organism: Armigeres subalbatus; assembly: GCF_024139115.2. Taxonomy (NCBI): domain Eukaryota; kingdom Metazoa; phylum Arthropoda; class Insecta; order Diptera; family Culicidae; genus Armigeres; species Armigeres subalbatus. Next base: position 140,555,221 of record NC_085140.1, read on the forward strand.
GGAAGAAAGATGGGTTTCAACCATGGATAACAAATATCGACAAATTCGACTATCAACATCTAACTGGACAAGTGTTAATTTACTTAGCAGAAGAGATTCTGTTGTGCTAACAAGATTGCGATTAGGCCATACTCATTACACTCATTCGTATTTAATGTCCAAAGAAAATCCTCCACTTTGTGACTCTTGTAAGCAAAATTTAACTGTTAGCCATATTTTAGAACATTGCACCAAATATTGCGCCATTAGAAAACAATTATCCATTAGTCGGGAAGCCCTCAAGGATGATTTAGCTAGTAACAAAAACATCATTCATTTCATGAAAGAAATAGATTTGTATAATGTTATATGATCATGTCTGATAGAATTATAACAATACGATTGTAACTAGAACATATTATGTATGTAGATTATATTTGAAATTTTTTTTTTTTTATGTGTATTATAGATAGAGCTAAAGGTTTTATAAAACTACGGCCCATATAGCCCCAGTAGTGCTGGCGGCCGACCAAATGTAAATAAATAAATGAATTTGAAATTCCCGATTTAATGGTGGAACGCGAAAAACTAGCAGAAACTATGACATTCAAAAATAATACAGATCGGATCTGGTTCGTGAAGAAAGGAATCATGGGCTATACGGACTCCTAAAGAAAAAATAGAAAGGAAGAGGATAAAAAGCAACTGGTTACTGAAGGATCAATAGACCGATCCGCACAAAAGAAGACCTCACGCAGAAATGTTTCTGAAACTTTTTCGGAATAATTAGTTCTATTATTTCTTATGTTTTCGGCTCCGTAGAGTTTATTATTTAAAATCCGAGCCTCATAAATAAACAGATTGGTAAAAATGTGTGCTATATATATGTAGACGAAGAATAAGAAGGAAAAGGCTGTTACGCTCTTTTCAAATGTTGGTCTAGTAATATCAATTCTCTATCTGCGTATACGTTTGGCAGATGTGGATACATAATTGAGTATCCCACTAAATAAAAAAATAAATCTAAGCATTAGTTTCATAATTTTGAGCACGATACTATAAACCAGGTTAACAAGACAATATGAATAGAGGTGTGCGCCGGTCCGAAAATCGTCGGCGGCGGCGTTTCTCAGAATTTTGGTCGGCGACGGCGGGGTGAATCGGCGTGGAGATTTTTAACGTTTGTTTTTTAAGTTTTTTTTTCTGCATTTTTACAGGATGTTTTTAAGACTTCAACGGGAGAATCTTTTGCATTTCGTCGGAAAAATCTGATGAATTTCTCTCGAAAATTCTCTGAGCTTCTCCAAAATATTAATTTGAAAATTATTTTCGGACTTTCCATGGCAACAACTTTGAAGTTTTGATAATTCTTCGGAATTTCCAAGGAAAATTGTTTGAGTTGCTACAGGAAAATGTTCGGAAAATCCACGGAAAGTTTCTGTTGAGTATTCCTCAAAATATACACAGAAAATTCTCCAGATTTTCCGCTGGAGATTGTTAAAAATGTGGACATCAACAAAACAAAATTTCAACAGCGAATTGATCATCACTTTCATAAGAACATCATTGGAATTTGCACGGGATTATTTTCAAATTTTCTTTGGAAAATTCTTCGGAATTTCCGAGGTGAATTTTATAGAATCTAAACCTAAATCAAATCAACGAAAAAGATCGGATTTTTGAAGGAATTTATTTGGATTTCTACAGGAAATTTGTTGTATTGTAGAAATTCGTCGGAAAAATTCAAAACAAAATCATTAAAAAGAAGAAGGGTCGTTTGACCGAAAATCATTTGGCGAAAGCCATTAAGCCGAATAATACATTAAGTCAAAAATCATCCAGCAGAATTGTATTTGATCGAAATGAACGTTTGGGCAAAACGGTTATACAACGAAAACCAGTTTGGCCAGAAATTTCATTTGGTCAAAGCACTCTTCCCCAATACGTCATTCGGCTGATATGATCGTTTGGCTGAATAGGTTATAAGGCCGAAAATGTCGTTATGCCGAAATGGATGTTTGACAGAAAAGGTCATTTGGTCAAAAATGTTGCTTACTGTACGGTAATATGGTCAAAAATATCCAACAGTTTTTTTTAGCTGAAAATGTCATTTTTCCGAAATGGTAGTTTGTCCGAAAAAGACATTTGATCGACTAGATCATTTGGCCGAAAACGTCATTTGGTGGAAATGGTCGTTTAGCAGAAAAAATCCTTTGTCCTTTCTGCAAAACAAACATTTCAGCCAAACAGCATTTTCTGTCAAATGACCAATTCAGTCGAGCGACACTTTCGGTCATCGGTCATCTGTTTTTTTTTCAGCCTAAGGAACTGTTCGTCCAAATGACATTTTTGGCAAAGTAATTTTAGACTAGATGTTCAGACAAATATAGTATATTAGGCCAACCAACTTTCGGACTTATCAACAAACCACTCAAGCTCTAGCTGGAATAAGGGCGAATGTTACAAGAAAGGATTCTCTTCACCGACTTCCCCTCTTTTGAATAAAAGTGACAAGCAGGGGATTTCTTTGAAGTTTATTACCTCAGAAAACTAGAAAACAATGAAAACTTGCATTCTGAGGTTATAAACCGCAAATAAATCTTCTGCTTGTTACGTTTATTTAAAAGAGGGGTAGTCAACGAAAAGAATTCTCTTTTGCGACATTCGCCCTTTTGCCAGATAGAGCTTGAATTTTAGCTATACAGTCGACTCTTTACATCTCGATGTTCTATATATAGATATCTCTCCCTATGTCGATAGTTTTCTCGGTCCCTCCAATCTACATACATTCGGGCCTTATACATCTCGATAACCTACATATCTCGATGTCTTCTTCTTCTTATTGGCATCACATCCCCCACTGGACATTGACGCCTCGCAGCTTAGTGTTCATTCAGCACTTCCACAGTTATTAACTGCGAGGTTTCTAAGCCAAGGTACCATTTTTGCATTTGTATATCATTAGGCTAACACGATGATACTTTTATGCCCAGGGAAATCAAGACAATTTCCACAGGGAATCGAACCCAGCATGGTCTTACTTTGTAGCCGCGCGTCTTACTGCTAGGCTAAGGAGCGCCCCCTATCGCAATGTGTTCTGGTCATTTCTTGTTCAAGTTTCTCTCTCTCTATGTCGAATTTCTCGTGCGAATTTCTAGGCTACTAGACCATCTTTGTACAATAACAGTCACATAAGCGCTTTAAGGTGCCCCCAAAAAAAACGCAACGCGGCAGTCGTGACGCGATTCTATCGCTTGGCGAAAGCGATTCTGTCGCCGTTGGTATGGAAGGGTAAACAGAATATTGGCTGCAGCGACCCAACGATAGAATCGCGGTAACTAGTTGGGCTAGGTTTGGGGGAGCCTTTATTCTCCTCCAATGTTTGTTGGGCATTCTTGCATTCGACAAAATGGCTTTCTGCCAAACGACTCTTCTCCGTTCAAAAAATATATTTCAACGATAATTTTTTGGATTTCAACAAGAAATCCTTTGAAATTTACATTCGAAGTTTATCTTACTTTTCATGGTGGAATTTCCGAAATTTCAATGAAAAATTGTGTGGAATTTTTAAGGATATCATTGGTATTTCATTGAATCTTCGGATTTTCCACGAAAAACTCTGCGGATTTCTTCAATTTTGAATCGGAGTGGAAAATTATAGACCACCGACGTGACAAATTTTAAACGGTGGCGCGCCGATGCAAAAATGTCGGCAGAGGCGGCGTGCCAAAAACTGTCGGCCGCGGCGGCACACACCTCTAAATATGAAGTATATTTCAGCATAATTATGTACATAACCTTAAGTGAACTAAGTTTTTAAACGAAATTTGAATCCCTAAATGAAAAATCCCACAATTTCTATATTTTTATGTAGGGTAAAACGACCTATTATGGAGGGGTTAAGCACCGTGTCAAAACAAAATTGATTTCAAAAATTCTTTAAAAATTAGCTGTTGGTCTTTTACCACATTGCAGTAGTCGAATAGGTTGTTCGTTAACTATAGATTCGTAAATATCACGTCAATTGTGCTACACTTATGTTTTTTGTTTTTATCAAAATAAAAACAAACTACCGCAATAATAGGACGCAGTTGCCTGTCGCTGCGACATTTTTTCAAGGTCAGTCCTATTGTTGCGGTATTGCATGCAATTCTTATGGAAATCGATACCACAACAATAGGACCTTAGCACTACCGCAATAATAGGCCCAAAGGATTCAAATTTTTAATGAAAAATGTTGATTTTTCATAATTTTGAACGGAATTTTGTCAAACAAAAGCTGATCTAGTCGTTAATTCGATGAGTTGTAGCGTATCCACAATTGTTTTTAATACTATTATATCCAGAATAGACTATTTTAACACTACCGCAACATTAGGGCATACCACAACGATAGGACGTTTTACCCTACTTGCTAATATAAAATTGATCAGATTCAGGAGCACACGCTCCACGATGAATTCCTTTGAAAGCTGGGGTATTATTGCCTTATCGCCAATGTTACATGCGGCGAAAATGTGGCGATTTATCACAGACTGTCTATTCTGATATTATAACTCTAAAAATAGTTATTTGACTTCGAAAAAGTGAAATCAGAATTGCGTAAAACCATTTTAATAAAAATTCCGCGGAAAAGAAAATTAAAATTTCGTTTCGTTTCGAAAAATTTCGAAATAAATGAGCCTTGATTTCGTATCGTTTCGAAGTCTCGAAAGTAAATCTATATTTCGTTTCGTTCCGATCCGAATCAACATAGACATTTTAAATTTCGTTTCGTTTCGTTTCGTTAGGAAAAAGTGTGTTATCGCATACCCTTACCCAGTATAGTAAAGAAAGACGTAAGTCCTACGTCATAAGGCCATTTCGCCAAACTATTTTTGACCATATTATCCATTCAGTAATTGACATTTAGCCGTATGCCAAATAACATTTTCGGCCAAATGGCCAAATGGTTAAATTTTCGTTGAATGACTTCTGTGGCCAAACGATCGTTTCCGCTAGACGACTCGAATTTCCCAAGAATTTCTTATGGACAATACAAAAAAATTTCTGTAGAAATCCAAAGAAAACCCTTGAAAATTTCGAGCAATTTTCCGTTGAAAACCTAAGTTTATTTTTTAAATCTACATTTTGAACAAAAAAAAATTCTGCAAAAATTTCCGGAGTCACCCGCGGATATTCACAAGTCACAAGACTCTACAATTATGAAGGATTTTTTGGGCAAATTTTGAAGATAACTTTTCGCGGATATTCCGAATATTTTCCTGTTGAAAATTGGAACAACTTCCCGTGAAAATTCTGATAAGAATCTCATGTAATATCTGAAGAATTTTCCCCTGAAATTCCTAACAATTTCCCTTGGGAAATCCAAAGAGCTCCACTTGGTAGTTCCAAAGAATTCTCGAAACTTCAAAGTAGCTCCCGTGGAAAATCTGAGAATAATTTACAAATGAATATTCTGGCAAAACTTGAAGTATTTTCTGAGTACTTCCGTTAATATCTTCAAAATATCCTAAATGACCATTTCAGCTGAACGACACTATCGGTCGAATGTCCATTTCGGCCAAATGACGCTTGATGTCAAACGACCATTTCGGCCAAAGGGCATATTCGGCCCATTCAGGTAGTCGGCCAACAGATATTTTCAGACAAATTAACTGTTCGACGAAATGACATTTTCGGCCAAATAACTTTAGGCTACTTAGCCTTCCACCAAATGGTCTATTCGGTCAAACGATATACTCGGCCAAACAACTTTCAACAAACAACTGCCTTGTGGTCTTCGAGCAAATTCCGTTAAAAAATCAATTTAAACGAGAAATTCTTTGGATTTCAACGGGAAATCCTTTGCAATTTCCGAGTTTTTTTTCTTGAAATTTCAATAAGACATTGTATGAAATTTTCAAGAAAATTATTGGTATTTTGACGAAAAAATCAATCAGGAAATTCTACGGAAAAACCACTGAAAATTCTACGAACTTCTTCAAATTTTAATCGACGTGGAAAATTGCAGATCAGCGGTGTGACCAATTTTAAACGGCGGAGCGCTGATGCAAAAACTGACGGTGGCGGAGGCGTGGCGCGGCAACGCACACCTCTAATCCGATAACATTTTGAAATACACGAGAAAGGCACCATATTAACAATTTTTCGGCCAATCGACGGTTCAGCAGTCAAATGATATGTTTTAGCCCGTTTAGCCAAATGGTTACGACATTTTCGACTCAATCACCTATTCGGTCAAACGACATTGTTGGCCATATGACACAGACGCACACACACTTACATCACATCATTCGTCGAGTCGAGTTGATCGATATATAATTAAGGGTATGCGATAACACATTTTTTCCTAACGAAACGAAACGAAACGAAATTTAAAATGTTTATGTTGATTCGGATCGAAACGAAACGAAATATAGATTTACTTTCGAGACTTCGAAACGATACGAAATCAAGGTTCACTTATTTCGAAATTTTTCGAAACGAAACGAAATTTTAATTTTTTTTCCGCGGAATTTTTATTAAATTGGTTTTACATTATGTACGCAATTCTGATTTCACTTTTTCGAAGTCAAATAACTGTTTTGCGACCAATAAAGTTATAATAACAGAAGAGGCAGTCTGCCATAAGTCGCCGCATGTGGTAAATCGGCGATAAAGCAATACCCCAGCAATACCCCAGCAAGCTTCCAGCTTTCAGCAATTTTAATGATCTTTCAACCCGTTCTGGTTTTTTTTTTGCAAACTCTATGCGAAGATCTAGAAATGCACACAAATCTGCAATGTTCCTTACATATTGTGCAAATAGTCAAATAGCTTGGTCAACTGTACACATCGTAGTTGCTAATCTTGATTGGCCGAGAAACGGCAAATATGCACAGCTTACCAATTAAATAATATTCTTGGTAAATGAAATTAAATTATTAACTTATTAACTATCAATTAAAAAAGTTATTCTTATTGTATACTTTCGTCAGAGTTTCCAATTCATGACCAATACCTAACGATGCTCCTTATTGTCAATTTAGGATTAGGAGCGGAAAATTAGTTTAACACTCATTGTTATAAGAGACCGAGGAATGCTCTGCATCTCCGTGAGCGCTACGGGAAAGGAATCATTGGTTAGTTGAGATGGTGATTCATGTGAAGCCCCTTGGTAAGCGACTAAACGAGGTGGAGGAACTCTCATCGCAGTTAAATGCTCTCTGACAAGTTTGTCGGTTCATCTACCAGAGAGTGAAACACTTAAGCAGATTGTTGTGTAGGTTATGCTCACTCATAAATCCGTTTACATCTGTGGCATTTGCTTGAGGCCGAACAGTGACCCCGATAAATTTGTTGCGCATTCCGACTGTGTAAATCAAATCGTCAACATAGCTACCCCATGTGACACCGTAATCGTAGTTGGGGATGACAACCATTCTAGGCTCAAATGGTTATATGACGACGAATTGGAAGGATACTTACCAACCAACGCTTCTTCCGAGCAAGAGTTAACTCTAACTGAAACTTTGATTGCTAGTGGCTTGAAATAAATCTGCAATGTATCAAATTCGAACGGAAGTCTTCCCGAGCAGCACAAGTTGGACAAAACTGATTGCAGCAACTTGATTGTGACTAAATCTGCGCTAGGAGTCTTCCCAGATGAGTGGAAAATACCAACAGTTACTCCAATTCATAAGGCGGGTAGCTCCCATAATGTTGAGAACTATCGTCCAATCCCGATTCTTAATTGTCTGGCCAAAACACTCAAACTGCTGATTCATGAACGTATGTATGTGGCTGCTAAACCTGTTATCTCTGAGTACCAACAAGGCTTTGTACGAAATCGCTCAACTGTAACAAACCTGATGACCTACACTAGCATGCTGAATTCTAACCTGGAGAAGAGATGTCAAGTTGACATCATTGACATCGACTTTTCGGAGACTTTCGATAAAGTTCCTCACGGATTAACTTTAAATAAATTAGAACGTTTGGGTTTTTCCGACTGGATTGTCACTTGGCTGCGTTCTTACCTGATTGGTAGGCCACCCTTCGTTAAATTGGGCACTGTCTCATCCAATACATACCCTACGCCATCCGTAGTGCCACAAGGAAGTCACCTAGGGCCGCTGATTTTCATCATTTTCGTGAACGACTTATGCTGTAAACTTCAATCTCATCGCCTCATGTACGCCGATGATTTGAAAATATTTCGAATTATTCAACCATTGACCGATTGCTTTGCGCTGCAACAAGATCTAAATGTCATAGCCAACTGGTGTTGTTTAAATGGTATGGAAATAAATGCGACGAAAAGCAACTCAATAAGTTTTACCAGATGCAGAACGCAGATAAACTTTCGTTACTCGTCATGCGGAAAAGAACTGAAAAGTATGAGCTCCGTAAAAGACCTGGGAGTTACGTTAGACTGCAAGCCGAATTTTAGTGAACATATTGAAACGAGTACTGCATCGAGGCTTTCGCCTTACTAAGCTTCATGCGCCAGAACACTGCAGATTTTGATGACGTTTACTCCCTGAAAAGCCTGTATTGCTGCCTCGTGCGGAGTGTACTCGAATATGCTGTGCAGGTGTGGGCGCCCTATCACGAATTCCAGATGACGCGAATTGAAAGGGTCCAACGCAGTTTCGTTCGTTTTGCCCTCAGGCGATTGCCGTGGGATAATCCTTTGAGGTTACCGTACTCTGAAGAGCGATGCCAACTGATTCGACTCGAAACCTATCGATAACGATGTGGAGATTTGCAGAGGGTTTTTGCATTTGACATTATTAACAACCACGTGGACTGTCCTGAGCTCTTGCAGCAAGTTAACTTTCATGTTCCGCCAACGTCAGCTCTTCCAGTCTGTCTGACACTTCACAATGTTCGGCCAAAATCATCCGCTTGAACGTTGCTTCAACCTCCTCAACGACATTGATTGGTTCGATTTTAATTGTAGCAGAACGATATTTAAAACTAGATTAAGGCAAATTTTTAGTTAGCGTATAAGTTTTAAACCAGTCTGCACAGTTAATACGTAAGATAAAGATAAATAAATAAATTACTATTTATTGTAAACGAAGTTATTTTGAAAACAAGAAGACGAAAACTGTCAATCTAACGCAAGATCAATGTGCTTCGTTTAATAAACTTTTACAACACTATCGATTCCGCATTAAATAATGTTGTGCTCTTCGATACAGACGTTAGTTTTATCACTTCGCGTTCTCCAACACTAGCTGGCGTGATCACCATCAACACGATCGACTGCACACTAGTTAAACAAATTTCTGCTACTCGAGGTAGATTTTTTTCACTTCGCGTTCTCCCGGACTAGCTGCCGTCCCACGATCGATTCCCCATTCAAATTGTGCAAATAGTAATAAAATATCACCAAATTTAAATTTGAATCAGTGTTTCACTGAAGACGTTTTATAAAAGAAAACCACATACGTTTTTGTCAACTGAGAATGGGGTAATGTAGTAAGCGTTAATAGAAAAATTTGTATAATCTAAAGTTTTGAAAACAACTTTAAGATTTTGTTCAGCGGCGCAGCAAAAATTTTTGATAATGTGAAGTCTGGTTTAAGTTTAAATTTGTTTCGAAATTTCGCGAAATTCCGTTAAATTTCGTTAGAAGCTAGTTTTTTCTAGCGAAATTTTTGCAATTTTTCGAAACGAAACGAAATTAAGAATTCAGATTTCGCCATGCTCAAATTCCGCGAAATTCCGCGGAATTTCGTTTCGAATCACCTGAAACGAAATTTTTCGAAATACCGCATATGCTTACCCGATCAAGAATGCATAACAAAATTATAACAAGAAGAGTTATTTATTTCAGAAAAATAATGTAACAAAATGTGTTATAAAATTGGCTGGTTAGTTGTTAAAATAACAAAAATTATATCAAAATTCCCTCTAGCCGTAACATAATTATATCAGAGGTTGTTACCTTCATTTCAACATTATAACAACCGTTGATATGATTATGAGGTACAAAAATCTACTTTCATGGTAATTGCCTACATTACGTATACAAATGTGGTACGCTACAACGCCGGATTTCCATCCATAATGTAGGCAATTAACTTTGTACTAGCTATTAACATCGAACATTGATTCAAGTTATACTGGAGGTGATTACCTCCGCTTTTTTCCAATATCAAAAAATGTAGGCAATTATTTTGTGTAATTATACATAACTAATGTTGTTATAATTTTGATATGAAATAAAACTGGCCGAAGACACATTTTTATCGAATTATCTAATTATAACACACGTTGTTTTAAATAACAACCATTGATAAAATTGAGTTATAATTTTGTTATGTATTCCTGATCGGGTATATATAATACTATGCTGCCGTTCTACACATAATGGTCCATTGATATCAACTAGAAGCTAGCTAATACATACTGATATAGGTGAAGAACGGAATGCTCCACTACAAACGCAGACCTTGGTGTGTACAGAGTCAGAGATTCAGAAGATTTGAAGATGCTGATGAGTATATACAGTCCCATATTCTAAGCGAGATAAAACAAGAGAGTGTAATTTTATTAGTGTTTGATCAGAACCCATTTGATGTGTGCTAATGTTTTGATGATATTCATAGCTTTAAAGATCTTTTTTCGTTTGCTCAATATGAGTTGCCAGGACAACCTTTATCAAAAATCATGCCGAGAAATCTTACTTCCTCAACTTCCCGAATGTTTCATCATTAATGCGGAATGAAAGATTCGAACTTTTTTTCTTCTGCAAAAGTGCATACAGGAGGTCTTTAAATTGAAATTGAAATCCATGGTCGGACAACCATTTTGCATTTATTAATTGTTAATTGAATTCGTTTTGAATCGATTTTAGATAGCTAATTACATATAATACTATATCATCTGCATAGTAACATTCTGCATTTTGGATCATTTTGTTTAATACGTCTATGCAATAGGAAAAGTACAATAGCACCCTGAGGAATTCCATTTTCTAATTCATATGAAGACGAGAATGTGTTTCCTTGCAATACTCTAAATTTACGGTTTTAAGAAAATTCATTATAAAACTCAACATATCATCTATTCCTATTGATTTTAATTTGTCCAAAATCATCTATGCCATGTTAAATCGTAAGCTTTCCAAATCGAAGAATATTGCATAAGTATGCTGTTTTCTCAAGAAAGAGTTGTGTCAGATTCTAGAATAGTTAGACTATCAATCGTGGAACGACCGACGGAAACCGAATTGGAAATTAGATAAGATATTATTGGTTCCATGTACCAGGAAAGTCTTTTGTTAATAATTCTTTCGAGGAGCTTACACAAATAACTTGTCAAAGATATTGGACGATAGCTGGATGCTAGTGATGGATCTTTACCAGGTTTGATGATAGGGATTAGTATAGAAAGTCTCCATTCGTGAAACACTTTTTGTGACCATATGCGGTCGTAGAATTTTAATAAGTACGTTTTACAAGGTTGAGATAAATGCATCTATCAATGAATCATATCAAATCCAGGAGAAGAACCTTTGTTAAATTCAAGGAGATTGGTTTGAGCCGTTTGTGATTGGTTTGGTCAGTGTTATCTATTATCTTGAAGAAGTTTTTCCAAATTGATTTATGTTTTTAAAGGATGGAGAATAGTTGGAAGAAGAAACAGAGAAGTGCTTCCCTAGAAGCTCAACAATGTCCATAGAGTCCATGAGATGATGGAGTCGTTATGCTTTATAGATGTTAATTTATTGGTTTCATGTCTCCCATTAATACTTCTGATTTGTTTCCAAATTCGAGTCTGGGAACATTGAGTTTATTCACCATTTTTCTCCACGATTGTTTGCTATGATATCTGAGAGCCCTAGCTTTAGATTTTATATTTTGAAACGTTGCATTAGCAGATGTTGGATGTTTTTTGAAGAAGTTTAAACTGTGATTTCTGTCTTTTAGAGCCTTTGATATAGAAGAATTCCACCAAGGAACGCCTTTTGTCCAATTTTGGGATGATTTTTTATAGATTGATTCGCGGCATTAATAATAGTTATGTGAGAATTCTGATCATCGATTGATTTGTCGAAAAACGTGTCTTTGAATTGACGAGGGGAGAACTTGTTCCAATCAGCTGTTTCTAAAATCAATGGGACGTTTTGCATCTACTATACAGAGTTTGAGTGTTAAAGGATGGGATAATGATCACTATTACAAGTATCGTGATGGAATTCCATAATAAAACGCCAAAGTGCCGAACAAATGGTTAAATCAATACATGTTTCGTTACCGTTAGTGTTACAGTTCATTGAGATTGAGATGAAATTTGAGGATTAATAGATTATTACGTCTGACTGAGGTAAACTTTGATCCCCAGTTGCTATGATGCATTGAAATCACGACATATCAAGTCAGTAATCAACAACTAGGTCTTCGTAGGAAATATTTTCATTTGGAGGTAAATGTTACATAGAGTAAATTTGCAGATGGAGAAGTTCGACAACAGCTTGGAGTTGTGTACTCACCTGGATGCTTCGGAGAAAAATTGTGATCTGACCAACCATACATGTTATCAGATCAAAGCATCTGTGAACATCAAAATTTCGGAAGCTGAGTTACTATACTTTAGTGTGATTCTTGTGCAAATAACGGTTGGATGAAACTTGGCGTCCAAGAGTTTAATTTCTTGAAAATTATTGAAAAGCCACTAACCATTGGATTGGAGCTTTAGAATCCATTGCTAGAGAGGAAGCACGAGCTCCAGATTTTCTACTGCCACTCGAGGATGATTGAGGTGCCTTTCATTCGCTTGGCATCATTTCAAAATCTACGAGATCATTCGTGTCTTGAGAGAGGCGAGAAATTTTAGCTACTTGATAGTCCATGTCTTAGTCCTATTTCTATCATCGAGCACTACAGGGTGCGATGTACTTGTCAATGTGAGCTATGGTGTCGTCGTGGTGAGAACGCGAGGGAGTTCCGAGAATTCTGAGATATAATTCCTGGTGACTCTCTGGATCTGATCTAGTGCGTGAGTTATCTACCTGATGACTCTAACCACTTCGCTGTAGTGATATTAGGAAATCTGATCATACAACTGGAGCCTCCCTAATACTTACATTTTTGTAACTTTGATTTGCATTCTTGGTTTCGAATACCTTGCATTTGTTAGACCATGACGCATGCTCTGTTGAATTGCAGTTTCTACATATCGTTTTTCCTGAACAGTCTTCAGTGTGACTCTACCGACAACAGTTGCTACAAACCTCTTCCTTTGTAGAAACTTCGATGAATGTCCGAAATACTGGCATTTGGCACCTCATCGGTCAGGATGACATTATGAACGTATGTCCGACTTTGACTGTCTCCGGGATGGTGGACTTGAATGTGATGATGTAGCTGTTGGTTAGACGAGTTTACCGCTTTTCCGTTTCATGACGTCGACTTTACAAACTCCTTGCTCCTGTAGATCTTCCAGTATCTCCTCTTCAGTAGCATACCTCAAATCTGCATGATGATGCCTTTCGTCTGAGCTTCGTGTCTCTTCGACGATATTTCCATATCGAACAACATCTTACATCGGAAGTTGGTTGCTTGGCTGATATTTCTGGTTTGATAACACCGTCACGTAGCTTAATGACGGAGTGGATCTCCAGCACTGATTCCGTTTGAATAAAGATGATGACGCCAAGACATCTTTCCTGTCCACGCGTTTGACGACCACGATTTCGGACCTTCACGATGACCTTCAAGCTTGGGAAGCGTATCGCCGGTTGCCTTTTTCTTTTCCTCCTCCTTTTGGAGGGTCATTTTGATGGGACGAATTCTTGTCGATTGATAGGTTTATGTACCTTCACGAGAACAAAAAACTAAAGAAGGTAGTGATTGAAATAAAAGAACGCTCAGTAACAGTTGACTATTCTGAAGACAGAAAAAATGTTGTGATTTTAAATGTATTTTCATGCACATATTTGGAGCATGCAAATAAACGTAACATTCAATCGATCTCACTATTCTTTAAATCGAAATCAATTTAAACGGTGCTTGCTTGTAAAATTCAATCATTTAATTGAATATCAGATGAATTCGTTTGATGGGTGAGCTACAATTTTACAGTCGTTGAATTTTCAAAATTATTTGCTGAGCGACGAGATAAACGTCCTATTGAACAAAGAGTTCAACTGAGACTGGCAATTTCAAATGGTTTCATCCGTTCAGTTGAATTGGTATCAATCAATCACTTCTTCCTCAGCCATTTAATTACGTCGTTCTGCGCTGCATCCGATGATGTTTGACGTTTGTGCATCAAATGATAACGACACCGGAATACGATTTCCGTTGCCCATCTTGCGTTGCCATATTCGCCTCTTTCTTTCCGATTGATCGATCCTTTTGATCGCTCATTTTGTTCTTTATGGACACGCATCCTTCCGTGACCTTCCGCTCAGACATGAAACATTTGTTACGCAAACCTGGTAGATATAATAGAGGTAATAAACATAAAGTTTATTACTCTATTTAAATACCTTTTCTTTCCATATGCATACATTTGCTCACTAGAAGAACCTGTGCACCTTTCTAAAATGCATAAGCTGTATTTCAGAATGAATTTCACAGACCCATATCTAACGCAAGATCAATGTACTTCGTTTATGAAAGCTTTACAACACGATCGATTCCAACTAAATAATTTGTGCTCTTCGTGCAGACATTAGTTTTATCACCTCGCGTTCTCCCAAATAGCTGGCGTGATCACCAATACACTGAGTTAAAACAAATTTCTGCTACGAGGTAGATTTTTCATTCACTGCATTCCTACGATCGATTCCCATTCATTGTGCAAATAGTACAAATTTAATTTGAATCTTGCATACACTGAAGACGTTTTATAAAAAGAA